>NC_090338.1:69344702-69361966 GCF_035084215.1 Heptranchias perlo | reverse complement strand
TTGGAGAGTGTGTGTGTGTGTGTGTAGAGAGTGTGTGTGTGGTGTGTGTAGAGTGTGTGTGTGATGTGTGTAGAGAGTGTGTGTGTGGTGTGTGTAGAGAGTGTGTGTGGTGTGTGTAGAGAGTGTGGTGTGAGTGTGTGTAGAGAGTGGTGTGTGTGGTGTGTGTAGAGAGTGTGTGTGGTGTGTGTAGAGAGTGTGTGTGTGGTGTGTGTAGAGAGTGTGTGTGTGGTGTGTGTAGAGAGTGTGTGTGGTGTGTGTAGAGAGTGTGTGTGTGGTGTGTGTAGAGAGTGTGTGTGTGTGTGCGTAGAGAGTGTGTGTGTGGTGTGTGTAGAGTGTGTGTGTGATGTGTGTAGAGAGTGTGTGCGGTGTGTGGTAGAGAGTGTGTGTGTGGTGTGTGTAGAGTGTGTGTGTGTGTGTGTAGAGAGTGTGTGTGGTGTGTGTAGAGTGTGTGTGTGTGGTGTGTGTAGAGTGTGTGTGTGGTGTGTGTAGAGAGTGTGTGTGTGGTGTGTGTAGAGAGTGTGTGTGTGGTGTGTGTAGAGAGTGTGTGTGTGTGTGTGTGTAGAGAGTGTGTGTGGTGTGTGTAGAGAGTGTGTGTGGTGTGTGTAGAGAGTGTGTGTGTGGTGTGTGTAGAGAGTGTGTGTGTGGTGTGTGTAGAGTGTGTGTGTGGTGTGTAGAGTGTGTGTGATGTGTGTAGAGAGTGTGTGTGGTGTGTGTAGAGAGTGTGTGTGGTGTGTGTAGAGAGTGTGTGTGTGTGTGTGTAGAGAGTGTGTGTGTGTGTAGAGAGTGTGTGTGGTGTGTGTAGAGAGTGTGTGTGGTGTGTGTAGAGAGTGTGTGTGTTGTGTGTAGAGAGTGTGTGTGGTGTGTGTAGAGAGTGTGTGTGGTGTGTGTAGAGAGTGTGTGTGTGGTGTGTGTCGAGTGTGTGTGTGGTGTGTGTAGAGTGTGTGTGTGGTGTGTGTAGAGAGTGTGTGTGGTGTGTGTAGAGACGTGTGTGTGGTGTGTGTAGAGTGTGTGTGTGATGTGTGTAGAGAGTGTGTGTGATGTGTGTAGAGAGTGTGTGTGTGTGTGTAGAGAGTGTGTGTGGATGTGTGTAGAGTGTGTGTGTGGTGTGTGTAGAGAGTGTGTGTGTGGTGTGTGTAGAGTGTGTGTGTGGTGTGTGTAGAGAGTGTGTGTGTGGTGTGTGTAGAGTGTGTGTGTGTGTGTGTAGAGAGTGTGTGTGGTGTGTGTAGAGTGTGTGTGTGGTGTGTGTAGAGAGTGTGTGTGTGGTGTGTGTAGAGAGTGTGTGTGATGTGTGTAGAGTGTGTGTGTGGTGTGTGTAGAGAGTGTGTGGTGTGTGTAGAGAGTGTGTGTGGTGTGTGTAGAGTGTGTGTGTGGTGTGTGTAGAGAGTGTGTGTGTGGTGTGTGTAGAGTGTGTGTGTGGTGTGTGTAGAGTGTGTGTGTGGTGTGTGTAGAGTGTGTGTGTGGTGTGTGTAGAGAGTGTGTGTGGTGTGTGTAGAGTGTGTGTGTGGTGTGTGTAGAGTGTGTGGTGGTGTGTGTAGAGAGTGTGTGTGGTGTGTGTAGAGTGTGTGTGTGATGTGTGTAGAGAGTGTGTGTGCGGTGTGTGTAGAGTGTGTGTGTGGTGTGTAGAGAGTGTGTGTGTGGTGTGTGTAGAGTGTGTGTGTGGTGTGTGTAGAGAGTGTGTGTGTGGTGTGTGTAGAGTGTGTGTGTGGTGTGTGTAGAGAGTGTGTGTGTGGTGTGTGTAGAGTGTGTGTGTGGTGTGTGTAGAGAGTGTGTGTGTGGTGTGTGTAGAGAGTGTGTGTGTGGTGTGTGTAGAGGTGTGTGTGTGGTGTGTGTAGAGTGTGTGTGGTGTGTGTAGAGTGTGTGTGTGTGGTGTGTGTAGAGAGTGTGTGTGGTGTGTGTAGAGAGTGTGTGTGTGGTGTGTGTAGAGAGTGTGTGTGGTGTGTGTAGAGTGTGTGGTGTGGTGTGTGTAGAGAGTGTGTGTGGTGTGTGTAGGTGTGTGTGTGGGTGTGTAGAGGTGTGTGTGGTGTGTGTAGAGTGTGTGTGTGGTGTGTGTGAGAGTGTGTGTGGTGTGTGTTGAGTGTGTGTGTGTGGTGTGGTGTGTGTGTGTGTGTGAGTGGTGTGTGTGTGTGTAGAGTGTGTGTGGTGTGTAGAGTGTGTGTGGTGTGTGTAGAGTGTGTGTGTGATGTGTGTAGAGTGTGTGTGGGTGTGGTAGAGAGTGTGTGTGGTGTGTGTAGAGTGTGTGTGTGGTGTGTGTAGAGTGTGTGTGTGGTGTGTGTAGAGTGTGTGTGGGTGTGTGTAGAGGTGTGTGTGTGATGTGTGTGGAGAGTGTGTGTGTGTGTGTGTAGGAGTGTGTGTGTGTGTGTAGAGTGTGTGTGTGGTGTGTGTAGAGTGTGTGTGTGGATGTGTGTAGAGTGTGTGTGTGCGGTGTGTGTAGGAGTGTGTGTGCGGTGTGTGTAGAGAGTGTGTGTGGTGTGTGGTGTGTGTAGAGAGTGTGTGTGCGTGTGTGTAGAGAGTGTGTGTGTGATGTGTGTGGAGTGTGTGTGTGTGATGTGTGTAGAGAGTGTGTGTGTGTGTGTAGAGTGTGTGTGTGTGTGTGTAGAGTGTGTGTGTGTGATGTGTGTAGAGTGTGTGTGTGCGGTGTGTGTAGAGAGTGTGTGTGCGGTGTGTGTAGAGAGTGTGTGTGCGGTGTGTGTAGAGAGTGTGTGTGGTGTGTGGTGTGTGTCGAGAGTGTGTGTGTGATGTGTGTAGAGTGTGTGTGTGGTGTGTGTAGAGAGTGTGTGTGGTGTGTGTAGAGAGTGTGTGTGGTGTGTGTAGAGTGTGTGTGTGGTGTGTGGTGTGTGTAGAGAGTGTGTGTGTGATGTGTGTAGAGTGTGTGTGTGGTGTGTGTAGAGAGTGTGTGTGATGTGTGTAGAGAGTGTGTGTGTGGTGTGTGTAGAGAGTGTGTGTGGTGTGTGCAGAGTGTGTGTGTGGTGTGTGTAGAGTGTGTGTGTGTGGTGTGTGTAGAGTGTGTGTGTGGTGTGTGTAGAGTGTGTGTGTGTGTGGTGTGTGTAGAGAGTGTGTGTGGTGTGTGTAGAGTGTGTGTGTGGTGTGTGTGTAGAGTGTGTGTGGTGTGTGTAGAGTGTGTGTGGTGTGTGTAGAGTGTGTGTGTGGTGTGTGTAGAGTGTGTGTGTGTGGTGTGTGTAGAGAGTGTGTGTGGTGTGTGTAGAGTGTGTGTGTGGGTGTGTGTGTGTGTGTGGTGTGTGTAGAGTGTGTGTGTGGTGTGTGTAGAGAGTGTGTGTGTGGTGTGTGTAGAGTGTGTGTGTGGTGTGTGTAGAGAGTGTGTGTGTGGTGTGTGTAGAGTGTGTGTGTGGTGTGTGTAGAGTGTGTGTGTGGTGTGTGTAGAGTGTGTGTGTGGTGTGTGTAGAGTGTGTGTGTGGTGTGTGCAGAGTGTGTGTGTGGTGTGTGCAGAGAGTGTGTGTGTGGTGTGTGTAGAGCGTGTGTGTGGTGTGTGTAGAGTGTGTGTGTGGTGTGTGTAGAGAGTGTGTGTGTGGTGTGTGTAGAGAGTGTGTGTGATGTGTGTAGAGAGTGTGTGTGGTGTGTGTAGAGTGTGTGTGTGGTGTGTGTAGAGAGTGTGTGTGTGATGTGTGTAGAGAGTGTGTGTGGTGTGTGTAGAGTGTGTGTGTGGTGTGTGTAGAGAGTGTGTGTGTGATGTGTGTAGAGAGTGTGTGTGGTGTGTGTAGAGTGTGTGTGTGGTGTGTGTAGAGTGTGTGTGTGTGGTGTGTGTAGAGAGTGTGTGTGTGGTGTGTGTAGAGTGTGTGTGTGTGGTGTGTGTAGAGGTGGTGTGTGTGGTGTGTGTAGAGTGTGTGTGTGGTGTGTGTAGAGAGTGTGTGTGGTGTGTGTAGAGAGTGTGTGTGTGGTGTGTGTAGAGTGTGTGTGTGTGGTGTGTGTAGAGTGTGTGTGTGGTGTGTGCAGAGTGTGTGTGTGTGGTGTGTGTAGAGTGTGTGTGTGGTGTGTGTAGAGTGTGTGTGTGTGATGTGTGTAGAGAGTGTGTGTGGTGTGTGTAGAGTGTGTGTGTGGTGTGTGTAGAGAGTGTGTGTGTGTGTGTGTAGAGTGTGTGTGTGGTGTGTGTAGAGAGTGTGTGTGTGGTGTGTGTAGAGTGTGTGTGTGGTGTGTGTAGAGTGTGTGTGTGGTGTGTGTAGAGAGTGTGTGTGTGGTGTGTGTAGAGTGTGTGTGGTGTGTGTAGAGAGTGTGTGTGTGGTGTGTGTAGAGTGTGTGTGTGTGGTGTGTGTAGAGAGTGTGTGTGGTGTGTGTAGAGAGTGTGTGTGTGGTGTGTGTAGAGTGTGTGTGCGGTGTGTGCAGAGTGTGTGTATGGTGTGTGTAGAAGAGTGTGTGTGTGGTGTGTGTAGAGAGTGTGTGTGGTGTGTGTAGAGAGTGTGTGTGTGGTGTGTGTAGAGTGTGTGTGTGGTGTGTGTAGAGTGTGTGTGTGGTGTGTGTAGAGAGTGTGTGTGTGGTGTGTGTAGAGTGTGTGTGTGGTGTGTGTAGAGAGTGTGTGTGTAGAGTGTGTGTATGGTGTGTGTAGAGAGTGTGTGTGTGATGTGTGTAGAGAGTGTGTGTGGTGTGTGTAGAGCGTGTGTGTGGTGTGTGTAGAGTGTGTGTGTGGTGTGTGTAGAGTGTGTGTGTGGTGTGTGTAGAGTGTGTGTGTGTGTGTGTGCAGAGAGTGTGTGTGGTGTGTGCAGAGAGTGTGTGTGTGGTGTGTGTAGAGTGTGTGTGTGTGTGTGTCGAGAGTGTGTGTGGTGTGTGTCGAGAGTGTGTGTGTGTGGTGTGTGTAGAGTGTGTGTGTGGTGTGTGTAGAGAGTGTGTGTGGTGTGTGTAGAGAGTGTGTGTGTGGTGTGTGTAGAGAGTGTGTGTGGTGTGTGTAGAGTGTGTGTGTGGTGTGTGTAGAGAGTGTGTGTGGTGTGTGTAGAGAGTGTGTGTGTGATGTGTGTAGAGTGTGTGTGTGGTGTGTGTAGAGTGTGTGTGTGTGTGTGTAGAGTGTGTGTGGTGTGTGTAGAGTGTGTGTGTGGTGTGTGTAGAGTGTGTGTGTGGTGTGTGTAGAGAGTGTGTGTGGTGTGTGTAGAGAGTGTGTGTGGTGTGTGTAGAGTGTGTGTGTGGTGTGTGTAGAGTGTGTGTGTGTGTGTGTGTGTAGAGAGTGTGTGTGGTGTGTGTAGAGAGTGTGTGTGGTGTGTGTAGAGAGTGTGTGTGGTGTGTGTAAAGTGTGTGTGTGGTGTGTGCAGAGTGTGTGTGTGGTGTGTGTAGAGTGTGTGTGTGGTGTGTGTAGAGTGTGTGTGTGTGTGTGTGTGTGGTAGAGAGTGTGTGTGGTGTGTGTAGAGTGTGTGTGTGGTGTGTGTAGAGTGTGTGTGTGGTGTGTGTAGAGAGTGTGTGTGTAGGTGTGTGTAGAGAGTGTGTGTGTAGGTGTGTGTATGGTGTGTGTGAGTGTGTGTGTGATGTGTAGAGAGTGTGTGTGGTGTGTGTAGAGAGTGTGTGTGGTGTGTGTAGAGAGTGTGTGTGGTGTGTGTAGAGTGTGTGTGTGGTGTGTGTAGAGTGTGTGTGTGTGTGTGTGTGTGTGTGTGTGTAGAGAGTGTGTGTGGTGTGTGTAGAGAGTGTGTGTGTGGTGTGTGTAGAGTGTGTGTGTGGTGTGTGTAGAGAGTGTGTGTGGTGTGTGTAGAGTGTGTGTGTGGTGTGTGTAGAGAGTGTGTGTGTGGTGTGTGTAGAGAGTGTGTTGGTGTGTGTAGAGAGTGTGTGTGGTGTGTGTAGAGTGTGTGTGTGTGGTGTGTGTAGAGTGTGTGTGGTGTGTGTAGAGAGTGTGTGTGGTGTGTGTAGAGAGTGTGTGTGTGGTGTGTGTAGTGTGTGTGTGTGGTGTGTGTAGAGGTGTGTGTGTGGTGTGTGTAGAGTGTGTGTGTGTGTGTGTGTGTGTGTCGAGAGTGTGTGTGGTGTGTGTAGAGAGTGTGTGTGGTGTGTGTAGAGTGTGTGTGTGTGTGTGTAGAGAGTGTGTGTGTGGTGTGTGTAGAGAGTGTGTGGTGTGTGTAGAGAGTGTGTGTGTGGTGTGTGTAGAGTGTGTGTGTGATGTGTGTAGAGGTGTGTGTGGTGTGAGAGAGTGTGTGTGGTGTGTGTAGAGTGTGTGTGTGTGGTGTGTGTAGAGAGTGTGTGTGTGGTGTGTGTAGAGAGTGTGTGTGTGGTGTGTGTAGGAGTGTGTGTGTGGTGTGTGTAGAGGTGTGTGTGTGGTGTGTGTAGAGTGTGTGTGTGGGTGTGTGTAGAGAGTGTGTGTGTGGTGTGTGTAGAGTGTGTGTGTGGTGTGTGTAGAGAGTGTGTGTGTGGTGTGTGTAGAGAGTGTGTTTGGTGTGTGTAGAGAGTGTGTGTGTGGTGTGTGTAGAGAGTGTGTGTGTGGTGTGTGTAGAGAGTGTGTGTGTGTGTGTGTAGAGTGTGTGTGTGGTGTGTGTGAGGTGTGTGTGGTGTGTGTAGAGGTGTGTGTGGTGTGTGTAGAGTGTGTGTGTGGTGTGTGTAGAGTGTGTGTGTGTGTGTGTGTGTGTGTGTGTGTAGAGTGTGTGTGGTGTGTGTAGAGGTGTGTGTGGTGTGTGTAGAGAGTGTGTGTGGTGTGTGTAGAGTGTGTGTGTGGTGTGTGTAGAGAGTGTGTGTGTGGTGTGTGTGAGAGTGTGTGTGGTGTGTGTAGAGAGTGTGTGTGTGGTGTGTGTAGAGTGTGTGTGTGGTGTGTGTGTGTGTAGAGTGTGTGTGTGGTGTGTGTAGAGAGTGTGTGTGGTGTGTGTAGAGTGTGTGTGTGTGGTGTGTGTAGAGTGTGTGTGTGTGGTGTGTGAGAGTGTGTGTGTGGTGTGTGTAGAGTGTGTGTGTGTGTGTGTGTGTGTGTGTGTGAGAGTGTGTGTGGTGTGTGTAGAGGTGTGTGTGTGGTGTGTGTAGAGTGTGTGTGTGTGGTGTAGAGGTGTGTGTGTGGTGTGTGTAGAGAGTGTGTGGTGTGTGTAGAGGTGTGTGTGTGGTGTGTGTAGAGTGTGTGTGTGATGTGTGTAGAGAGTGTTGTGTGGTGTGTGTAGTGTGTGTGTGGTGTGTGGTGGGTGTGGTGTGTGTAGAGTGTGTGTGTGGTGTGTGTAGAGTGTGTGTGTGATGTGTGTAGAGTGTGTGTGGTGTGTGTAGAGAGTGTGTGTGGTGTGTGTAGAGGTGTGTGTGGTGTGTGTAGAGAGTGTGTGTGGTGTGTGTAGAGTGTGTGTGTGGTGTGTGTAGAGAGTGTGTGTGATGTGTGTAGAGAGTGTGTGTGGTGTGTGTAGAGTGTGTGTGTGATGTGTGTGAGAGTGTGTGTGATGTGTGTAGAGTGTGTGTGTGGTGTGTGTAGAGAGTGTGTGTGATGTGTGTAGAGTGTGTGTGTGGTGTGTGTAGAGAGTGTGTGTGTGGTGTGTGTAGAGTGTGTGTGTGGTGTGTGTAGAGAGTGTGTGTGTGGTGTGTGTAGAGTGTGTGTGTGGTGTGTGTAGAGTGTGTGTGTGTGGTGTGTGTCGAGTGTGTGTGTGTGTGTGTAGAGAGTGTGTGTGTGATGTGTGTAGAGAGTGTGTGTGTGTGTGTAGAGTGTGTGTGTGGTGTGTGTAGAGAGTGTGTGTGATGTGTGTAGAGAGTGTGTGTGGTGTGTGTAGAGTGTGTGTGTGGTGTGTGTAGAGAGTGTGTGTGTGGTGTGTGTAGAGTGTGTGTGTGGTGTGTGTAGAGTGTGTGTGTGTGGTGTGTGTAGAGTGTGTGTGTGATGTGTGTAGAGAGTGTGTGTGGTGTGTGTAGAGTGTGTGTGTGGTGTGTGTAGAGAGTGTGTGTGTGGTGTGTGTAGAGAGTGTGTGTGGTGTGTGTAGAGTGTGTGTGTGTTGTGTGTAGAGAGTGTGTGTGCGGTGTGTGTAGAGTGTGTGGTGTGTGTGTAGAGAGTGTGTGTGTGGTGTGTGTAGAGTGTGTGTGTGATGTGTGTAGAGAGTGTGTGTGCGGTGTGTGTAGAGTGTGTGGTGTGTGTGTAGAGAGTGTGTGTGTGGTGTGTGTAGAGTGTGTGTGTGGTGTGTGTAGAGGTGTGTGTGTGGTGTGTGTAGAGAGTGTGTGTGTGGTGTGTGTAGAGGTGTGTGTGGTGTGTGTAGAGTGTGTGTGTGGTGTGTGTAGAGTGTGTGTGTGTGGTGTGTGTAGAGAGTGTGTGTGGTGTGTGTAGAGAGTGTGTGTGGTGTGTGTAGAGTGTGTGTGGTGTGTGTAGAGTGTGTGGTGTGTGGTGTGTGTAGAGAGTGTGTGTGGTGTGTGTAGAGTGTGTGTGTGGTGTGTGTAGAGAGTGTGTGTGATGTGTGTAGAGAGTGTGTGTGGTGTGTGTAGAGAGTGTGTGTGGTGTGTGTAGAGTGTGTGTGTGTGTGTGTAGAGAGTGTGTGTGTGTGTGTAGAGAGTGTGTGTGTGGTGTGTGTAGAGAGTGTGTGTGGTGTGTGTAGAGAGTGTGTGTGGTGTGTGTAGAGAGTGTGTGTGATGTGTGTAGAGATTGTGTGTGGTGTGTGTAGAGTGTGTGTGGTGTGTGTAGAGTGTGTGTGTGGTGTGTGTAGAGTGTGTGTGTGGTGTGTGTAGAGAGTGTGTGTGCGGTGTGTGTAGAGAGTGTGTGTGTGATGTGTGTGGAGAGTGTGTGTGTGATGTGTGTAGAGAGTGTGTGTGTGTGTGTAGAGTGTGTGTGTGGTGTGTGTAGAGTGTGTGTGTGCGATGTGTGTAGAGTGTGTGTGTGCGGTGTGTGTAGAGAGTGTGTGTGCGGTGTGTGTAGAGAGTGTGTGTGGTGTGTGGTGTGTGTAGAGAGTGTGTGTGGGTGTGTGTAGAGAGTGTGTGTGTGATGTGTGTGGAGAGTGTGTGTGTGATGTGTGTAGAGAGTGTGTGTGTGTGTGTAGAGTGTGTGTGTGTGTGTGTAGAGTGTGTGTGTGTGATGTGTGTAGAGTGTGTGTGTGGGTGTGTGTAGAGAGTGTGTGTGGGTGTGTGTAGAGAGTGTGTGTGGTGTGTGTAGAGAGTGTGTGTGCGGTGTGTGTAGAGAGTGTGTGTGGTGTGTGGTGTGTGTCGAGAGTGTGTGTGTGATGTGTGTAGAGTGTGTGTGTGGTGTGTGTAGAGAGTGTGTGTGGTGTGTGTAGAGAGTGTGTGTGGTGTGTGTAGAGTGTGGTGTGGTGTGTGGTGTGTGTAGAGAGTGTGTGTGTGATGTGTGTAGAGTGTGTGTGTGGTGTGTGTAGAGAGTGTGTGTGATGTGTGTAGAGAGTGTGTGTGTGGTGTGTGTAGAGAGTGTGTGTGGTGTGTGCAGAGTGTGTGTGTGGTGTGTGTAGAGTGTGTGTGTGTGGTGTGTGTAGAGTGTGTGTGTGGTGTGTGTAGAGTGTGTGTGTGTGGTGTGTGTAGAGAGTGTGTGTGGTGTGTGTAGAGTGTGTGTGTGGTGTGTGTGTAGAGTGTGTGTGGTGTGTGTAGAGTGTGTGTGTGGTGTGTGTAGAGTGTGTGTGTGGTGTGTGTAGAGTGTGTGTGTGGTGTGTGTAGAGAGTGTGTGTGGTGTGTGTAGAGTGTGTGTGTGGTGTGTGTAGAGTGTGTGTGTGGTGTGTGTAGAGTGTGTGTGTGGTGTGTGTAGAGAGTGTGTGTGTGGTGTGTGTAGAGTGTGTGTGTGGTGTGTGTAGAGAGTGTGTGTGTGGTGGTGTAGAGTGTGTGTGTGGTGTGTGTAGAGTGTGTGTGTGGTGTGTGTAGAGTGTGTGTGTGGTGTGTGTAGAGTGTGTGTGTGGTGTGTGCAGAGTGTGTGTGTGGTGTGTGCAGAGAGTGTGTGTGGTGTGTGTAGAGAGTGTGTGTGGTGTGTGTAGAGTGTGTGTGTGGTGTGTGTAGAGAGTGTGTGTGTGGTGTGTGTAGAGAGTGTGTGTGTGTGTGTGTAGAGAGTGTGTGTGGTGTGTGTAGAGTGTGTGTGTGGTGTGTGTAGAGGTGTGTGTGTGTGTGTGTAGAGAGTGTGTGTGGTGTGTGTAGAGTGTGTGTGTGGTGTGTGTAGAGTGTGTGTGTGATGTGTGTAGAGAGTGTGTGTGGTGTGTGTAGAGTGTGTGTGTGTGTGTGTAGAGTGTGTGTGTGTGGTGTGTGTAGAGAGTGTGTGTGTGGTGTGTGTAGAGGTGTGTGTGTGGTGTGTGTAGAGTGTGTGTGTGGTGTGTGTAGAGTGTGTGTGTGGTGTGTGTAGAGAGTGTGTGTGTGGTGTGTGTAGAGTGTGTGTGTGGTGTGTGTAGAGTGTGTGTGTGTGGTGTGTGTAGAGTGTGTGGGTGTGTGGTGTGTGTGTGAGAGGTGTGTGTGGTGTGTGTAGAGTGTGTGTGTGTGGTGTGTGTAGAGAGTGTGTGTGGTGTGTGTAGAGTGTGTGTGTGGTGTGTGTAGAGAGTGTGTGTGTGGTGTGTGTAGAGTGTGTGTGTGGTGTGTGTAGAGGTGTGTGTGGTGTGTGTAGAGTGTGTGTGTGGTGTGTGTAGAGTGTGTGTGTGGGTGTGTAGAGTGTGTGTGTGGTGTGTGTAGAGTGTGTGTGTGTGTAGAGTGTGTGTGTGTGTGTGTCGAGTGTGTGTGTGGTGTGTGTAGAGAGTGTGTGTGGTGTGTGTAGAGAGTGTGTGTGGTGTGTGTAGAGTGTGTGTGTGTGTGTGTAGAGTGTGTGTGTGGTGTGTGTAGAGAGTGTGTGTGTGGTGTGTGTAGAGTGTGTGTGGTGTGTGTAGAGAGTGTGTGTGGTGTGTGTAGAGTGTGTGTGTGGTGTGTGTAGAGTGTGTGTGTGGTGTGTGTAGAGAGTGTGTGTGTGGTGTGTGTAGAGTGTGTGTGTGGTGTGTGTAGAGTGTGTGTGTGGTGTGGTGTGTGTAGAGAGAGTGTGTGTGGTGTGTGTAGAGTGTGTGTGGTGTGTGTAGAGAGTGTGTGTGGTGTGTGTAGAGTGTGTGTGTGGTGTGTGTAGAGAGTGTGTGTGTGGTGTGTGTAGAGTGTGTGTGTGGTGTGTGTAGAGTGTGTGTGTGGTGTGTGTAGAGTGTGTGTGTGTGTGTAGAGTGTGTGTGTGTGTGTGTAGAGAGTGTGTGTGGTGTGTGTAGAGTGTGTGTGTGGTGTGTGTAGAGTGTGTGTGTGGTGTGTGTAGAGAGTGTGTGTGGGTGTGTGTAGAGAGTGTGTGTGTGGTGTGTGTAGAGTGTGTGTGTGGTGTGTGTAGAGTGTGTGTGGTGTGTGTGAGAGTGTGTGGTGTGTGTAGAGTGTGTGTGGTGTGTGTAGAGTGTGTGTGTGGTGTGTGTAGAGTGTGTGTGTGGTGTGTGTAGAGTGTGTGTGTGTGTGTGTGAGGTGTGTGTGTGGTGTGTGTGTGTGTGTGTGTGAGGTGTGTGTGTGTGTGTAGAGAGTGTGTGTGGGTGTGTGTAGAGTGTGTGTGTGGTGTGTGTAGAGTGTGTGTGTGTGTGTGTGTAGAGAGTGTGTGTGTGTGTGTAGAGTGTGTGTGTGGTGTGTGTAGAGTGTGTGTGTGGTGTGTGTAGTGTGTGTGTGGTGTGTAGAGTGTGTGTGTGGTGTGTGTAGAGTGTGTGTGTGGTGTGTGTAGAGTGTGTGTGTGTGTGTGTGTGTGTAGGAGTGTGTGTGGTGTGTGTAGAGTGTGTGTGTGGTGTGTGTAGAGTGGTGTGTGGTGTGTGTAGAGTGTGTGTGTGGTGTGTGTGAGTGTGTGTGTGTAGAGTGTGTGTGGTGTGTGTAGAGAGTGTGTGTGGTGTGTGTAGAGAGTGTGTGTGGTGTGTGTAGAGTGTGTGTGTGGTGTGTGTAGAGAGTGTGTGTGGTGTGTGTAGAGTGTGTGTGTGGTGTGTGTAGAGTGTGTGTGTGTGTGTGTGTGTGTGTGTGTGTAGAGAGTGTGTGTGGTGTGTGTAGAGTGTGTGTGTGGTGTGTGTAGAGTGTGTGTGTGGTGTGTGTAGAGGTGTGTGGTGTGGTGTGTGTGGTGTGGTGTGTGTAGAGTGTGTGTGTGGTGTGTGTAGAGGTGTGTGTGGTGTGTGTAGAGAGTGTGTGTGTGGTGTGTGTAGAGTGTGTGTGTGTGGTGTGTGTAGAGAGTGTGTGGGGTGTGTGAGAGGTGTGTGTGGTGTGTGTAGAGTGTGTGTGTGGTGTGTGTAGAGTGTGTGTGTGGTGTGTGTAGAGAGTGTGTGTGTGGTGTGTGTAGAGTGTGTGTGTGTGTGTGTGTGTGTGTGTAGAGTGTGTGTGTGGTGTGTGTAGAGAGTGTGTGTGGTGTGTGTAGAGTGTGTGTGTGTGTGTGTAGAGAGTGTGTGTGTGGTGTGTGTAGAGTGTGTGTGGTGTGTGTAGAGAGTGTGTGTGTGGTGTGTGTAGAGTGTGTGTGTGATGTGTGTAGAGTGTGTGTGTGGTGTGTGTAGAGTGTGTGTGGTGTGTGTGTAGAGTGTGTGTGTGGTGTGTGTAGAGAGTGTGTGTGTGGTGTGTGTAGAGAGTGTGTGTGTGGTGTGTGTAGAGAGTGTGTGTGTGGTGTGTGTAGAGAGTGTGTGTGTGGTGTGTGTAGAGTGTGTGTGTGGTGTGTGTAGAGAGTGTGTGTGTGGTGTGTGTAGAGAGTGTGTGTGTGGTGTGTGTAGAGTGTGTGTGTGGTGTGTGTAGAGAGTGTGTGTGGTGTGTGTAGAGAGTGTGTGTGTGGTGTGTGTAGAGAGTGTGTGTGTGTGTGTGTAGAGAGTGTGTGTGTGATGTGTGTAGAGAGTGTGTGTGGTGTGTGTAGAGAGTGTGTGTGGTGTGTGTAGAGAGTGTGTGTGGTGTGTGTAGAGTGTGTGTGTGGTGTGTGTAGAGTGTGTGTGTGTGTGGTGTGTGTGTGTGTAGAGAGTGTGTGTGGTGTGTGTAGAGAGTGTGTGTGGTGTGTGTAGAGAGTGTGTGTGGTGTGTGTAGAGTGTGTGTGTGGTGTGTGTAGAGAGTGTGTGTGTGGTGTGTGTAGAGAGTGTGTGTGGTGTGTGTAGAGAGTGTGTGTGTGGTGTGTGTAGAGTGTGTGTGTGTGTGTGTGTGTGTGTAGAGAGTGTGTGTGGTGTGTGTAGAGAGTGTGTGTGGTGTGTGTAGAGAGTGTGTGTGTGGTGTGTGTAGAGTGTGTGTGTGTGGTGTGTGAGAGAGTGTGTGTGTGGTGTGTGTAGAGTGTGTGTGTGTGTGTGTGTGTGTGTGTGTAGAGAGTGTGTGTGGTGTGTGTAGAGAGTGTGTGTGTGGTGTGTGTAGAGAGTGTGTGTGGTGTGTGTAGAGAGTGTGTGTGGTGTGTGTAGAGAGTGTGTGGTGTGTGTAGAGAGTGTGTGTGTGGTGTGTGTAGAGTGTGTGTGTGGTGTGTGTAGAGAGTGTGTGTGGTGTGTGTAGAGTGTGTGTGTGGTGTGTGTAGAGTGTGTGTGTGGTGTGTGTAGAGTGTGTGTGTGATGTGTGTAGAGAGTGTGTGTGGTGTGTGTAGAGAGTGTGTGTGGTGTGTGTAGAGAGTGTGTGTGGTGTGTGTAGAGAGTGTGTGTGGTGTGTGTAGAGTGTGTGTGGTGTGTGTAGAGAGTGTGTGTGGTGTGTGTAGAGAGTGTGTGTGGTGTGTGTAGAGAGTGTGTGTGGTGTGTGTAGAGAGTGTGTGTGTGGTGTGTGTAGAGAGTGTGTGTGATGTGTGTAGAGAGTGTGTGTGTGGTGTGTGTAGAGAGTGTGTGTGGTGTGTGTAGAGAGTGTGTGTGGTGTGTGTAGAGAGTGTGTGTGGTGTGTGTAGAGAGTGTGTGTGGTGTGTGTAGAGAGTGTGTGTGGTGTGTGTAGAGAGTGTGTGTGGTGTGTGTAGAGAGTGTGTGTGGTGTGTGTAGAGAGTGTGTGTGGTGTGTGTAGAGAGTGTGTGTGTGTGTGTGTAGAGAGTGTGTGTGGTGTGTGTAGAGAGTGTGTGTGGTGTGTGTAGAGTGTGTGTGTGGTGTGTGTAGAGAGTGTGTGTGGTGTGTGTAGAGAGTGTGTGTGTGTGTGTGTAGAGTGTGTGTGTGGTGTGTGTAGAGTGTGTGTGTGGTGTGTGTAGAGAGTGTGTGTGTGGTGTGTGTAGAGAGTGTGTGTGGTGTGTGTAGAGAGTGTGTGTGTGTTGTGTGTAGAGTGTGTGTGTGGTGTGTGTAGAGAGTGTGTGTGTGTGTGTGTAGAGAGTGTGTGTGTGGTGTGTGTAGAGTGTGTGTGGGTGTGTGTAGAGTGTGTGTGTGGTGTGTGTAGAGAGTGTGTGTGGGTGTGTGTAGAGAGTGTGTGTGGTGTGTGTAGAGAGTGTGTGTGTGGTGTGTGTAGAGAGTGTGTGTGGTGTGTGTAGAGAGTGTGTGTGTGGTGTGTGTAGAGAGTGTGTGTGGTGTGTGTAGAGAGTGTGTGTGTGGTGTGTGTAGAGTGTGTGTGTGGTGTGTGTAGAGTGTGTGTGTGGTGTGTGTAGAGTGTGTGTGTGGTGTGTGTAGAGAGTGTGTGTGGTGTGTGTAGAGTGTGTGTGTGGTGTGTGTAGAGAGTGTGTGTGTGTGTGTGTAGAGAGTGTGTGTGGTGTGTGTAGAGAGTGTGTGTGTGGGGTGTGTAGAGAGTGTGTGTGGTGTGTGTAGAGAGTGTGTGTGTGGTGTGTGTAGAGAGTGTGTGTGGGTGTGGGGTGTGTGTGGTGTGTAGAGTGTGTGTGTGTGTGAGAGTGTGTGTGTGGTGTGTGTAGAGAGTGTGTGTGTGGTGTGTGTAGAGAGTGTGTGTGGTGTGTGTAGAGAGTGTGTGTGTGGTGTGTGTAGAGTGTGTGTGTGGTGTGTGTAGAGAGTGTGTGTGGTGTGTGTAGAGAGTGTGTGTGGTGTGTGTAGAGAGTGTGTGTGGTGTGTGTAGAGAGTGTGTGTGTGGTGTGTGTAGAGAGTGTGTGTGGTGTGTGTAGGAGTGTGTGGTGTGTGTGAGTGTGTGTGTGGTGTGTGTAGAGAGTGTGTGTGGTGTGTAGAGAGTGTGTGTGTGTGTGTAGAGTGTGTGTGTGGTGTGTAGAGTGTGTGTGTGGTGTGTGTAGAGTGTGTGTGTGGTGTGTGTAGAGAGTGTGTGTGTGGTGTAGAGTGTGTGTGTGTGGTGTGTGTTGTGTGTGTGTAGAGTGTGTGTGTGAGTGTGTGTGTGTGGTGTGTGAGTGTGTGTGTGGTGTGTGTAGTGTGTGTGTGGTGTGTGTAGAGTGTGTGTGTGGTGTGTGTAGAGTGTGTGTGGTGTGTGTAGAGTGTGTGTGTGGTGTGTGTAAGTGTGTGTGTGGTGTGTGTAGAGTGTGTGTGTGTGGTGTGTGTGTGTGTGTGGTGTGTGTGGTGTGGTGTGTGTGTGTAGAGTGTGTGTGTGGTGTGTGTAGAGAGTGTGTGTGGTGTGTGTAGAGAGTGTGTGTGGTGTGTGTAGAGTGTGTGTGTGGTGTGTGTAGAGTGTGTGTGTGGTGTGTGTAGAGAGTGTGTGTGGTGTGTGTAGAGTGTGTGTGTGGTGTGTGTAGAGTGTGTGTGTGGTGTGTGTAGAGTGTGTGTGTGGTGTGTGTAGAGAGTGTGTGTGTGGTGTGTGTAGAGAGTGTGTGTGGTGTGTGAGGTGTGTGGTGTGTGTAGAGTGTGTGTGTGTGTGTGGGTGTGTGGTGTGTGTGTGGTGTGTGTGTTAGAGAGTGTGTGTGTGGTGTGTGTAGAGAGTGTGTGTGGTGTGTGTAGAGTGTGTGTGTGGTGTGTGTAGAGAGTGTGTGTGTGTGTGTAGAGTGTGTGTGTGTGGTGTGTGTAGAGAGTGTGTGTGGTGTGTGTAGAGAGTGTGTGTGGTGTGTGTAGAGAGTGTGAGTGGTGTGTGTAGAGAGTGTGTGTGGTGTGTGTAGAGTGTGTGTGTGGTGTGTGTAGAGAGTGTGTGTGGTGTGTGTAGAGTGTGTGAGTGGTGTGTGTAGAGAGTGTGTGTGGTGTGTGTAGAGAGTGTGTGTGGTGTGTGTGGAGAGTGTGTGTGGTGTGTGTAGAGAGTGTGTGTGGTGTGTGTAGAGAGTGTGTGTGGTGTGTGTAGAGAGTGTGTGTGGTGTGTGTAGAGAGTGTGTGTGGTGTGTGTAGAGAGTGTGTGTGGTGTGTGTAGAGAGTGTGAGTGGTGTGTGTAGAGAGTGTGTGTGTGGTGTGTGTAGAGAGTGTGTGTGGTGTGTGTAGAGAGTGTGTGTGGTGTGTGTAGAGAGT
Organism: Heptranchias perlo; assembly: GCF_035084215.1. Lineage (NCBI taxonomy): Eukaryota > Metazoa > Chordata > Chondrichthyes > Hexanchiformes > Hexanchidae > Heptranchias > Heptranchias perlo. The sequence continues at coordinate 69,345,890 of NC_090338.1, read as the reverse complement.
GTGTGTGGTGTGTGTAGAGAGTGTGTGTGGTGTGTGTAGAGAGTGTGTGTGGTGTGTGTAGGAGTGTGTGTGGTGTGTGTAGAGAGTGTGAGTGGTGTGTGTAGAGTGTGTGTGTGGTGTGTGTAGAGAGTGTGTGTGGTGTGTGTAGAGAGTGTGTGTGGTGTGTGTAGAGAGTGTGTGTGTGTGTGTGTGTAGAGAGTGTGTGGTTGTGTGTGTAGAGAGTGTGTGTGGTGTGTGTAGAGAGTGTGTGTGGTGTGTGTAGAGAGTGTGTGTGGTGTGTGTAGAGTGTGTGTGTGGTGTGTGTAGAGTGTGTGTGTGGTGTGTGTAAAGTGTGTGTGTGGTGTGTGTAGAGAGTGTGTGTGGTGTGTGTAGAGTGTGTGTGTGGTGTGTGTAAAGTGTGTGTGTGGTGTGTGTAGAGTGTGTGTGTGGTGTGTGTAGGAGTGTGTGAGTGTGTGTGTAGAGAGTGTGTGAGTGGTGTGTGTAGAGAGTGTGTGTGGTGTGTGTAGAGAGTGTGTGTGGTGTGTGTAGAGTGTGTGTGTGGTGTGTGTAGAGTGTGTGTGTGGTGTGTGTAAAGTGTGTGTGTGGTGTGTGTAGAGAGTGTGTGTGGTGTGTGTAGAGTGTGTGTGTGGTGTGTGTAAAGTGTGTGTGTGGTGTGTGTAGAGTGTGTGTGTGGTGTGTGTAGAGTGTGTGTGTGGTGTGTGTAGAGTGTGTGTGTGGTGTGTGTAGAGTGTGTGTGTGGTGTGTGGAGAGTGTGTGTGTGATGTGTGTAGAGAGTGTCTGTGTGGTGTGTGTAGAGTGTGTGTGTGTGGTGTGTGGAGAGTGTGTGTGTGGTGTGTGTAAAGTGTGTGTGTGGTGTGTGTAGAGAGTGTGTGTGGTGTGTGTAGAGTGTGTGTGTGGTGTGTGTAAAGTGTGTGTGTGGTGTGTGTAGAGTGTGTGTGTGGTGTGTGTAGAGTGTGTGTGTGGTGTGTGTAGAGTGTGTGTGTGGTGTGTGTAGAGTGTGTGTGTGGTGTCTGTAGAGAGTGTGTGTGGTGTGTGTAGAGAGTGTGTGTGGTGTGTGTAGAGAGTGTGTGTGGTGTGTGTAGAGTGTGTGTGTGGTGTGTGTAAAGTGTGTGTGTGGTGTGTGTAGAGAGTGTGTGTGGTGTGTGTAGAGTGTGTGTGTGGTGTGTGTAAAGTGTGTGTGTGGTGTGT